>NC_060182.1:20186821-20189978 GCF_021184085.1 Oncorhynchus gorbuscha | reverse complement strand
TCTCTCCCTCTCTCTGAAACAGGTAGTTAACAAATAACTGTCTCTCTCTCTCTCTCCCTCTCTCTGAAACAGGTAGTTAACAAATAACTGTCACTCTCTCTCTCTCTCCCTCTCTCTGAAACAGGTAGTTAACAAATAACTGTCTCTCTCTCTCTCCCCCCTCTCTCTGAAACAGGTAGTTAACAAATAACTGTCTCTCTCTCTCTCTCCCTCTCTGAAACAGGTAGTTAACAAATAACTGTCTCTCTCTCTCTCTCCTCTCTCTGAAACAGGTAGTTAACAAATAACTGTCTCTCTCTCTCTCTCTCTCTCTGAAACAGGTAGTTAACAAATAACTGTCTCTCTCTCTCTCTCCCTCTCTCTGAAACAGGTAGTTAACAAATAACTGTCTCTCTCTCTCTCTCCCTCTCTCTGAAACAGGTAGTTAACAAATAACTGTCTCTCTCTCTCTCTCTCTCTCTCCCTCTCTCTGAAACAGGTAGTTAACAAATAACTGTCTCTCTCTCTCTCCCTCTCTCTGAAACAGGTAGTTAACAAATAACTGTCTCTCTCTCTCTCTGAAGCAGGTAGTTAACAAATAACTGTCTCTCTCTCTCTCTCTCTCTCTGAAACAGGTAGTTAACAAATAACTGTCTCTCTCTCTCCCCTCTCTCTGAAACAGGTAGTTAACAAATAACTGTCTCTCTCTCTCTCCCTCTCTCTGAAACAGGTAGTTAACAAATAACTGTCTCTCTCTCTCCCTCTCTCTGAAACAGGTAGTTAACAAATAACTCTCTCTCTCTCTCTCTCCCTCTCTCTGAAACAGGTAGTTAACAAATAACTGTCTCTCTCTCTCTCTCTCTCTCTCTGAAACAGGTAGTTAACAAATAACTGTCTCTCTCTCTCTCCCTCTCTCTGAAACAGGTAGTTAACAAATAACTCTCTCTCTCTCTCTCTCCCTCTCTCTGAAACAGGTAGTTAACAAATAACTGTCTCTCTCTCTCTCTCCCTCTCTCTGAAACAGGTAGTTAACAAATAACTGTCTCTCTCTCTCCCTCTCTCTGAAACAGGTAGTTAACAAATAACTGTCTCTCTCTCTCTCTCTCTCCTCTCTCTGAAACAGGTAGTTAACAAATAACTGTCTCTCTCTCTCTCTCTCTCTCTGAAACAGGTAGTTAACAAATAACTGTCTCTCTCTCTCTCTCCCTCTCTCTGAAACAGGTAGTTAACAAATAACTGTCTCTCTCTCTCTCTCCCTCTCTCTGAAACAGGTAGTTAACAAATAACTGTCTCTCTCTCTCTCTCTCTCTCCCTCTCTCTGAAACAGGTAGTTAACAAATAACTGTCTCTCTCTCTCTCTCTCTCTCTCTCTGAAACAGGTAGTTAACAAATAACTGTCTCTCTCTCTCTCCCTCTCTCTGAAACAGGTAGTTAACAAATAACTGTCTCTCTCTCTCTCTCTCTCTCTCTCTCTCTCTCTCTCTCTCTCTCTCTCTCTCTCTCTCTCTCTCTCTCTCTCTCTCTCTCTCTCTCTCTCTCTCTCTCTGAAACAGGTAGTTAACAAATAACTGTCTCTCTCTCTCTCTGAAACAGGTAGTTAACAAATAACTGTCTCTCTCTCTCTCCCTCTCTCTGAAACAGGTAGTTAACAAATAACTGTCTCTTTCTCTCTCTCCCTCTCTCTGAAACAGGTAGTTAACAAATAACTGTCTCTCTCTCTCTCCCTCTCTCTGAAACAGGTAGTTAACAAATAACTGTCTCTCTCTCTCTCTCCCTCTCTCTGAAACAGGTAGTTAACAAATAACTGTCACTCTCTCTCTCTCTCTCCCTCTCTCTGAAACAGGTAGTTAACAAATAACTGTCTCTCTCTCTCTCCCCCTCTCTCTGAAACAGGTAGTTAACAAATAACTGTCTCTCTCTCTCTCTCCCTCTCTCTGAAACAGGTAGTTAACAAATAACTGTCTCTCTCTCTCTCTCTCCCTCTCTCTGAAACAGGTAGTTAACAAATAACTCTCTCTCTCTCTCTCTCTCTCTCTCTCTGAAACAGGTAGTTAACAAATAACTGTCTCTCTCTCTCTCTCCCTCTCTCTGAAACAGGTAGTTAACAAATAACTGTCTCTCTCTCTCTCTCCCTCTCTCTGAAACAGGTAGTTAACAAATAACTGTCTCTCTCTCTCTCTCTCTCTCTCTCTCTCCCTCTCTCTGAAACAGGTAGTTAACAAATAACTGTCTCTCTCTCTCTCCCCTCTCTCTGAAACAGGTAGTTAACAAATAACTGTCTCTCTCTCTCTCTGAAACAGGTAGTTAACAAATAACTGTCTCTCTCTCTCTCTCTCTCCCTCTCTCTGAAACAGGTAGTTAACAAATAACTGTCTCTCTCTCTCTCCCTCTCTCTGAAACAGGTAGTTAACAAATAACTGTCTCTCTCTCTCTCCCTCTCTCTGAAACAGGTAGTTAACAAATAACTGTCTCTCTCTCTCCCTCTCTCTGAAACAGGTAGTTAACAAATAACTCTCTCTCTCTCTCTCTCCCTCTCTCTGAAACAGGTAGTTAACAAATAACTGTCTCTCTCTCTCTCTCTCTCTCTCTCTCTCTGAAACAGGTAGTTAACAAATAACTGTCTCTCTCTCTCTCCCTCTCTCTGAAACAGGTAGTTAACAAATAACTCTCTCTCTCTCTCTCTCCCTCTCTCTGAAACAGGTAGTTAACAAATAACTGTCTCTCTCTCTCTCTCCCTCTCTCTGAAACAGGTAGTTAACAAATAACTGTCTCTCTCTCTCCCTCTCTCTGAAACAGGTAGTTAACAAATAACTGTCACTCTCTCTCTCTCTCCCTCTCTCTGAAACAGGTAGTTAACAAATAACTGTCACTCTCTCTCTCTCTCTCTCTCTCTCTGAAACAGGTAGTTAACAAATAACTGTCTCTCTCTCTCTCTCCCTCTCTCTGAAACAGGTAGTTAACAAATAACTGTTTCTCTCTCTCTCTCCCTCTCTCTGAAACAGGTAGTTAACAAATAACTGTCTCTCTCTCTCTCTCTCTCTCTCTCTCTCTGAAACAGGTAGTTAACAAATAACTGTCTCTCTCTCTCTCTCTCTCTCTCTCTGAAACAGGTAGTTAACAAATAACTGTCTCTCTCTCTCTCTCTCTCTCTCTCTCTGAAACAGGTAGTTAACAAATA
>NC_060182.1:20174321-20176821 GCF_021184085.1 Oncorhynchus gorbuscha | reverse complement strand
AGGTAGTTAACAAATAACTGTCTCTCTCTCTCTCTCCCTCTCTCTGAAACAGGTAGTTAACAAATAACTGTCACTCTCTCTCTCTCTCCCTCTCTGAAACAGGTAGTTAACAAATAACTGTCTCTCTCTCTCTCCCCCTCTCTCTGAAACAGGTAGTTAACAAATAACTGTCTCTCTCTCTCTCTCCTCTCTCTGAAACAGGTAGTTAACAAATAACTGTCTCTCTCTCTCTCTCTCCTCTCTCTGAAACAGGTAGTTAACAAATAACTGTCTCTCTCTCTCTCTCTCTCTCTCTCTCTGAAACAGGTAGTTAACAAATAACTGTCTCTCTCTCTCTCTCCCTCTCTCTGAAACAGGTAGTTAACAAATAACTGTCTCTCTCTCTCTCTCCCTCTCTCTGAAACAGGTAGTTAACAAATAACTGTCTCTCTCTCTCTGTCTCTCTCTCTCTCTCTCTCTCTCTCTCTCTGAAACAGGTAGTTAACAAATAACTGTCTCTCTCTCTCTCTCCCTCTCTGAAACAGGTAGTTAACAAATAACTGTCTCTCTCTCTCTCTGAAACAGGTAGTTAACAAATAACTGTCTCTCTCTCTCTCTCTCTCTCTCTCTGAAACAGGTAGTTAACAAATAACTGTCTCTCTCTCTCTCCCTCTCTCTGAAACAGGTAGTTAACAAATAACTGTCTCTCTCTCTCTCCCTCTCTCTGAAACAGGTAGTTAACAAATAACTGTCTCTCTCTCTCCCCTCTCTCTGAAACAGGTAGTTAACAAATAACTCTCTCTCTCTCTCTCTCTCCTCTCTCTGAAACAGGTAGTTAACAAATAACTGTCTCTCTCTCTCTCTCTCTCTCTCTCTCTGAAACAGGTAGTTAACAAATAACTGTCTCTCTCTCTCTCCCTCTCTCTGAAACAGGTAGTTAACAAATAACTCTCTCTCTCTCTCTCTCCCTCTCTCTGAAACAGGTAGTTAACAAATAACTGTCTCTCTCTCTCTCTCCCTCTCTCTGAAACAGGTAGTTAACAAATAACTGTCTCTCTCTCTCCCTCTCTCTGAAACAGGTAGTTAACAAATAACTGTCACTCTCTCTCTCTCTGAAACAGGTAGTTAACAAATAACTGTCACTCTCTCTCTCTCTCTCTCTCTCTGAAACAGGTAGTTAACAAATAACTGTCTCTCTCTCTCTCTCCCTCTCTCTGAAACAGGTAGTTAACAAATAACTGTTTCTCTCTCTCTCTCCCTCTCTCTGAAACAGGTAGTTAACAAATAACTGTCTCTCTCTCTCTCTCTCTCTCTCTGAAACAGGTAGTTAACAAATAACTGTCTCTCTCTCTCTCTCTCTCTCTGAAACAGGTAGTTAACAAATAACTGTCTCTCTCTCTCTCTCTCTCTCTCTCTCTCTCTGAAACAGGTAGTTAACAAATAACTGTCTCTCTCTCTCCCTCTCTCTGAAACAGGTAGTTAACAAATAACTGTCTCTCTCTCTCCCTCTCTCTGAAACAGGTAGTTAACAAATAACTGTCTCTCTCTCTCCCTCTCTCTGAAACAGGTAGTTAACAAATAACTGTCTCTCTCTCTCTCTCCCTCTCTCTGAAACAGGTAGTTAACAAATAACTGTCTCTCTCTCTCTCTCTCTCTCTCTCTCTGAAACAGGTAGTTAACAAATAACTGTCTCTCTCTCTCCCTCTCTCTGAAACAGGTAGTTAACAAATAACTGTCACTCTCTCTCTCTCTCTCTCTGAAACAGGTAGTTAACAAATAACTGTCACTCTCTCTCTCTCTCTCTCTCTGAAACAGGTAGTTAACAAATAACTGTCACTCTCTCTCTCTCTCTCTGAAACAGGTAGTTAACAAATAACTGTCACTCTCTCTCTCTCTCTCTCTGAAACAGGTAGTTAACAAATAACTGTCTCTCTCTCTCTCTCCCTCTCTCTGAAACAGGTAGTTAACAAATAACTCTCTCTCTCTCTCTCTCTCTCTCTCTCTCTCTCTCTCTCTCTCTCTCTCTCTCTCTCTCTCTCTCTCTCTCTCTCTCTCTCTGAAACAGGTCTCTCTGAAACAGGTAGTTAACAAATAACTGTCTCTCTCTCTCTCTGAAACAGGTAGTTAACAAATAACTGTCTCTCTCTCTCTCCCTCTCTCTGAAACAGGTAGTTAACAAATAACTGTCTCTCTCTCTCTCTCCCTCTCTCTGAAACAGGTAGTTAACAAATAACTGTCTCTCTCTCTCTCTCCCTCTCTCTGAAACAGGTAGTTAACAAATAACTGTCTCTCTCTCTCTCTCCCTCTCTCTGAAACAGGTAGTTAACAAATAACTGTCACTCTCTCTCTCTCTCTCTCTCTGAAACAGGTAGTTAACAAATAACTGTCTCTCTCTCTCTCCCCCTCTCTCTGAAACAGGTAGTTAACAAATAACTGTCTCTCTCTCTCTCTCCCTCTCTCTGAAACAGGTAGTTAACAAATAACTGTCTCTCTCTCTCTCTCCCTCTCTCTGAAACAGGTA
>NC_060182.1:20166821-20169321 GCF_021184085.1 Oncorhynchus gorbuscha | reverse complement strand
TAACAAATAACTGTCTCTCTCTCTCTCTCTCTCTCTCTGAAACAGGTAGTTAACAAATAACTGTCTCTCTCTCTCTCTCAGGTAGTTAACAAATAACTGTCTCTCTCTCTCTCTCCTCTCTCTCTGAAACAGGTAGTTAACAAATAACTGTCTCTCTCTCTCTCTCTCTCTCTCTCTGAAACAGGTAGTTAACAAATAACTGTCTCTCTCTCTCTCTCTCTCTCTCTCTGAAACAGGTAGTTAACAAATAACTGTCTCTCTCTCTCTCTCTCTCTCTCTCTCTCTCTGAAACAGGTAGTTAACAAATAACTGTCTCTCTCTCTCTCTCTGAAACAGGTAGTTAACAAATAACTGTCTCTCTCTCTCTCTCTCTCTCTCTGAAACAGGTAGTTAACAAATAACTGTCTCTCTCTCTCTCCCTCTCTCTGAAACAGGTAGTTAACAAATAACTGTCTCTCTCTCTCTCTCCCTCTCTCTGAAACAGGTAGTTAACAAATAACTGTCTCTCTCTCTCTCCCTCTCTCTGAAACAGGTAGTTAACAAATAACTGTCTCTCTCTCTCTCTCCCTCTCTCTGAAACAGGTAGTTAACAAATAACTGTCTCTCTCTCTCTCTCTGAAACAGGTAGTTAACAAATAACTGTCTCTCTCTCTCTCTCCCTCTCTCTGAAACAGGTAGTTAACAAATAACTGTCTCTCTCTCTCTCTCCCTCTCTCTGAAACAGGTAGTTAACAAATAACTGTCTCTCTCTCTCTCTCCCTCTCTCTGAAACAGGTAGTTAACAAATAACTGTCTCTCTCTCTCTCCCTCTCTCTGAAACAGGTAGTTAACAAATAACTGTCACTCTCTCTCTCTCTCTCTCTCTGAAACAGGTAGTTAACAAATAACTGTCTCTCTCTCTCTCTCTCTCTCTGAAACAGGTAGTTAACAAATAACTGTCTCTCTCTCTCTCTCCCTCTCTCTGAAACAGGTAGTTAACAAATAACTGTCTCTCTCTCTCTCTCTCTCTCTCTGAAACAGGTAGTTAACAAATAACTGTCTCTCTCTCTCTCTCTCTCTCTCTGAAACAGGTAGTTAACAAATAACTGTCTCTCTCTCTCTCTCCTCTCTCTCTGAAACAGGTAGTTAACAAATAACTGTCTCTCTCTCTCTCTCAAATAACTCTCTCTCTCTGAAACAGGTAGTTAACAAATAACTGTCTCTCTCTCTCTCTCTCTCTCTGAAACAGGTAGTTAACAAATAACTGTCTCTCTCTCTCCCTCTCTCTCTGAAACAGGTAGTTAACAAATAACTGTCTCTCTCTCTCTCCCTCTCTCTGAAACAGGTAGTTAACAAATAACTGTCTCTCTCTCTCTCTCCTCTCTCTGAAACAGGTAGTTAACAAATAACTGTCTCTCTCTCTCTCTCTCTCTGAAACAGGTAGTTAACAAATAACTGTCACTCTCTCTCTCTCTCTCTCTGAAACAGGTAGTTAACAAATAACTGTCTCTCTCTCTCTCTCTCTCTCTCTCTCTCTCTCTCTCTGAAACAGGTAGTTAACAAATAACTGTCTCTCTCTCTCCCTCTCTGAAACAGGTAGTTAACAAATAACTGTCTCTCTCTCTCTCTCCCTCTCTCTGAAACAGGTAGTTAACAAATAACTGTCTCTCTCTCTCTCTCTCTCTCTGAAACAGGTAGTTAACAAATAACTGTCTCTCTCTCTCTCTCTCTCTGAAACAGGTAGTTAACAAATAACTGTCTCTCTCTCTCTCTCTCCTCTCTCTGAAACAGGTAGTTAACAAATAACTGTCTCTCTCTCTCTCTCCCTCTCTCTGAAACAGGTAGTTAACAAATAACTGTCTCTCTCTCTCTCCCTCTCTGAAACAGGTAGTTAACAAATAACTGTCTCTCTCTCTCTCTCCCTCTCTCTGAAACAGGTAGTTAACAAATAACTGTCTCTCTCTCTCTCTCCCTCTCTCTGAAACAGGTAGTTAACAAATAACTGTCTCTCTCTCTCTCTCTCTCTCTCTGAAACTCAAATAACTGAAACAGGTAGTTAACAAATAACTGTCTCTCTCTCTCTCTCTCTCTGAAACAGGTAGTTAACAAATAACTGTCTCTCTCTCTCTCTCTCTCTCTCTCTCTCTGAAACAGGTAGTTAACAAATAACTGTCTCTCTCTCTCTCTCTCTCTCTGAAACAGGTAGTTAACAAATAACTGTCTCTCTCTCTCTCTCTCTCTCTGAAACAGGTAGTTAACAAATAACTGTCTCTCTCTCTCCTCTCTCTCTGAAACAGGTAGTTAACAAATAACTGTCTCTCTCTCTCTCCCTCTCTCTGAAACAGGTAGTTAACAAATAACTGTCTCTCTCTCTCTCTCTCTGAAACAGGTAGTTAACAAATAACTGTCTCTCTCTCTCTCTCCTCTCTCTGAAACAGGTAGTTAACAAATAACTGTCTCTCTCTCTCTCTCTCTCTCTCTCTCTGAAACAGGTAGTTAACAAATAACTGTCTCTCTCTCT